>NW_026856002.1:0-48337 GCF_026571515.1 Ruditapes philippinarum
TGTTTTGAAGAAAAACTGTACCTTTCAGCTGTTTTCAGTATTTTTGTCATCTATTTTGACACTGTTATGGCCATAAAATGATGATGGTTATACGTAATCTAGGTGGGACCACTTTGTGCACATATCACCTCAGAAACACAAGAATAAAGGTGCCTGGAGACAGAACCACTTAATGTCTTAATAAGCCAGCATTAGACCTATTGGTAGGTGAGTCATATCACTTATTATAAGGACATACTGGTAGGTGAATCACATCACATGAAAGAATACCGTTATTATGAGGACATACTGGTAGGTGAATCATACCACATAAAAGAATACTGTTATAATGAGGACATACTGGTAGGAGAATCACATCACATGAAAGAATACTGTTATTATGAGGACATACTGGTAGGTGAATTCATACCACATGAAAAGAATACTGTTATTATGAGGACATACTGGAAGGTGAATCACATCACATGAAAGAATACTGTTATTACGAGGACATACTGGTAGGTGAATCACATCACATGAAAGAATACTGTTATTATGAGGACATACTGGTAGGTGAATCACATACCACATGAAAGAATACTGTTATTATGAGGACATACTGGAAGGTGAATCATACCACATAAAAGAATACTGTTATTATGAGGACATACTGGTAGGTGAATCACATCACATGAAAGAATACTGTTATTATGAGGACATACTGGTAGGTGAATCACACCACATGAAAGAATACAGTTATTATGAGGACATACTGGTAGGTGAATCATACCACATGAAAGAATACTGTTATTATGAGGACATACTGGTAGGTGAATCACACCACATGAAAGAATACTGTTATTATGAGGACATACTGGTAGGTGAATCACATCACATGAAAGAATACTGTTATTATGAGGACATACTGGTAGGTGAATCACATCACATGAAAAGAATACTGTTATTATGAGGACATACTGGTAGGAGAATCACATCACATGAAAGAATACTGTTATTATGAGGACATACTGGTAGGCAAGTCATACCACATGAAAGAATACTGTTATTATGAGGACATACCAGTAGGTGAGTCATACCACATGAAAGAATACCGTTATTATGAGGACATACTGGTAGGTGAATCGTATCACATGAAAGAATACCGTTATTATGAGGACATACTGGTAGGTGAGTCGTATCACATAAAAGAATACTGTTATTATGAGGACATACTGGTAGGTGAATCACATCACATAAAAGAATACTGTTATTATGAGGACATACTGGTAGGCAAGTCATACCACATGAAAGAATACCGTTATTATTATGGGGACATAACAGTAGGTGAGTCATACCACATGAAAGAATACCGTTATTATGAGGACATACTGGTAGGTGAATCGTATCACATGAAAGAATACCGTTATTATGAGGACATACTGGTAGGTGAATCGTATCACATGAAAGAATACCGTTATTATGAGGACATACTGGTAGGTGAGTCACATCACATGAAAGAATACTGTTATTATGAGAACATACTGGTAGGTGAATCATATCACATGAAAGAATACCGTTATTATGAGGACATACTGGTAGGTGAATCATATCACATGAAAGAATACTGTTATTATGAGGACATACTGGTAGGTGAATCACATCACATGAAAGAATACAGTTATTATGAGGACATACTGGAAGGTGAATCACATCACATGAAATAATACAGTTATTATGAGGACATACTGGTAGGTGAATCATATCACATGAAAGAATACCGTTATTATGAGGACATACTGGTAGGTGAATCATATCACATGAAAGAATACCGTTATTATGAGGACATACTGGTAATAGAATCATATCACATGAAAGAATACTGTTATTATGAGGTCATACTGGAAGGTGAATCACATCACATGAAAGAATACCGTTATTATGAGGACATACTGGTAATAGAATCATATCACATGAAAGAATACCGTTATTATGAGGACATACTGGTAGGTGAATCACATCACATGAAAGAATACCGTTATTATGAGGACATACTGGTAGGTGAGTCACATCACATGAAAGAATACTGTTATTATGAGGACATACTGGTAGGTGAATCACATCACATAAAAGAATACTGTTATTATGAGGACATACTGGAAGGTGAATCACATCACATGAAAGAATACCGTTATTATGAGGACATACTGGTTGGTGAGTCATACCACATAAAAGAATACTGTTATAATGAGGACATACTGGTAGGAGAATCACATCACATGAAAGAATACTGTTATTATGAGAACATACTGGTAGGTGAATCATACCACATGAAAGAATACAGTTATTATGAGGACATACTGGTAGGTGAATCATACCACATGAAAGAATACCGTTATTATGAGGACATACTGGTAGGTGAATCACATCACATAAAAGAATACTGTTATTATGAGGACATACTGGAAGGTGAATCACATCACATGACAGAATACTGTTATTATGAGGACATACTGGTAGGTGAATCACATCACATGAAAGAATACCGTTATTATGAGGACATACTGGTAGGTGAATCATATCACATGAAAGAATACTGTTATTATGAGGACATACTGGTAGGTGAATCACATCACATGAAAGAATACTGTTATTATGAGGACATACTGGTAGGTGAATCATACCACATGAAAGAATACAGTTATTATGAGGACATACTGGAAGGTGAATCACATCACATGAAAGAATACAGTTATTATGGGGACATACTGGTAGGGGAATCATATCACATGAAAGAATACCATTATTATAAGGATACAACCTACATTTTTACAAGCAAGTGATTTTGCCGATTTTTATATATTGGCTACAAAATAATTGTTAACCTGCTATTCCTAATGAAAATATAAAAGCTTTTTGTATCAATTACTACATCAAAACTTAGGATAATAATTTGTTCATTCATTCATTTCTTCTTAGAAAAAATCCCACCATTCTTACATAACATTCTTCCATCATCAAAGACATACCATGCCCGATATTTTTTACTTCAGAGTTTTCTGTATTACAACCTGCACAGAAAATGCATCTACCATACTGTATGCACCAGAAAAAAGACTAAAATCCTCTACCATACGGCTCATCAATCTCTTTACCCTTCAAGGGAGAAAGCAGATGTTTTCACAGGAATAATTCAGAGGTAATTGACAGCACATGCATTTTAGAAACACATGCCCCCACAGGCACACTTTAACACAACAATTTTCAGGTCAAAATTGGAGAAAAGAATCTTCACAAGAATGCAAAAGAAACAATACTAAAGATGTTTTTTCATTGCATAATATCTTAATACTGAAATGTGATGTTTCTGTTCTTAGACCACATATCAAGCAAATTTGACCAATGCTATATCTCAAGAAAAAGATGATAAACTTTATGTATGTGGGTTCCTAAAATATTACCTGGTATAATATATAAAGTGCAATGTTTCAACTTAGACTGCACAGATGTACAGGCTGGCCTGGCATAATACTGGTGGCTTAAATTATAATCAGTTTTGGTTCCATGAACAGGTTAAGAGTTAGAGTTTGGTCAATTACTACAGGGAAATGCTGCGGCTGACCAATGGCAGAAAAAGCACCTTAGCAAGTCATTATTTATCATGACTAATGTATAACATTCAGAAGATCGTTTTATATACATTCAAACATTTATTTTTCATTTATCACTAAGATAGACTCACTTTTCAACAACAAATGTATGTTTTGAAATGCACATTTCTAAAAACACATGTATTTATGGTAAATATGTATAAAACCAAATGTGAATTGAATTAATCATCACATAATACATGTACATAAATTATTTGAATATCTAATTGAAAATAAATTTCTCGTAAAAGTTTGAAAGGAGCATTTTAATTATAAATTATCTAAAACATTCCTTGTTAAAGACCAACCATGCCATATTAATAAGTTACTTTTTTGCAATTCTTTTCATTAGAGTTTACACAGCAGATATTACAAGGACAACTTGGATTAAGGTTGGTACATGATTTTGTACAGGTTGATTTTTGCTGGCACCTTAACATTTTTGTTATGTGGAGGAAGACTTATACTCAGGAGGGCTTGTTGCCCACCTTAGAAAAGGAGTAGGGCTTGTTGCCTACCTTACCAGTCTTGTATGGGAAGACTTTTGTCCACCATGACTTAATGTGTAGACATTTGCTCTTGTCCATCAAATCATTTCAGTGTGCAAAGACTTTTGTCCAGTAGGACTATAATTCACCTCAACATCATTATTGTAACAAAAGAGTGACTTTTGTTCAAAAATGATCTATTCACTCAATAATGCGGTTCAATTTTTTCTTTATTTCCTCCTCAAAGATGAGGTCATCTTTCCTCCTCAAAGATGTTCATTCTTTCAAAGAAGATTCATGGTCTTTATAAAGTTTTGCAATTCAATCATTAATTTTCACAATCATTTAAAACACACTGCAAGATTCAAATTCTTACACATCGTGCGGACATTAGTGAATGTATTTGAAATGCAACTCTATCATGCTCACTGACTCTTTAAATTAACGTTGCTGAGGCCCCAAATGTGATTAGTCATTGCCACCTGTTATAGTATAGAGCCAAGTCAGTCTGCACATCCAAGCAGTCTAACCATGCTCTACCAACTTCAAATCTGTATCTTGACTGCTCCAAAATTGATAATGGACAGTTCCAAAAATGGAAGCTGGACTAGTCCATTTAAGAAATTCAGCTGTGTAGGTTAAAGTACATATCTGTCCGACTTTTATTAAAAACTACAATGAAATTTCAAATCAGTAGATCACATTAATTAGGCAATTTTAAACAGATCTTCAGCCGTGTCTTTAATTAATAAAACATAAAATTTTGACATATTCCTGGCTCGCCAGTTTGTTTAATTATGAATGTTTTAATCATACTTTAAGATGATAAATCTATCACAGTAAGAAAACATAATCTTCAGACAAGTCATAAATGAATAAAAGATAACCTTTATTTCATCAGAAGTTAACCAGCAAAATTGTGAGTAATTTGACGCTTTGTCTTATCATACAGGTATTTTCTTCATTCATCAAACAACATCTACTTAGATTGAACGGAAAGGTTTTTTTCCTTCTTTCCTTCACTACATTTAGTCTGAAAATAAATTGCTGATATGAAGATTGAATGGAGCACCCCCCACCCCCCCAAAAAAAAAATCTTAAAGGTGGAAAGGAAACATGTTTCTTCAATGAAGTCAATTTGATTATCTGTTCTCTAACATCTTTTTGCACCTGAATTTAATGAAATAAATGTGCATGTAAATTAAGTGAAACATTGTTCGAGATAAAGAATTTAACTGAAATCAGGTGAAGAGGAAAAAAAAACAATAATTTTAATGGGAGGATCTTATATCATCATGACCTCCTAGAGTTAAAACAACTCATCAGAATGAAGGCTTAAATTGAATGAAGATAAACATATTGCCTGGACATCTCTGCTGTGGGTCCATCATAAATTAATTCAATAATCAGCAAAATCTTTTCAAAATTGCACAATTCCAAAGCAATCAGACTGTTACCTATTCATGATGTTGCAACCCCAGAAGCCATCAGATTCAACTTTTGCCAAAAAACTTCAAGGTAACATAATTATACACACTTTTTCTTCAACTCAAAGGTACAATTTGCTGAGGAATTCACAATATTTGATTCAGACAAAACTTCACACATTTCAGGAATTATACTGGCTGCCTGTAGCAATTACAAGCATGTAACAACAATATAAAACCAGTATTAAGTGGAGATATATCCACAATTGGCATCTATCAAACCACAACAGCAGATCTTTCACTATATAGCTTCCCCCTCAGCCATTCTATTTAAATGATATTATAAATACAGTAAATAAATATAATTTACCTTGATTCTGTAATGGTTTTCATCTTCAACAGTATTTCATTTACATATTCCACATTTTTTGCTATATTTCTGATAGGTTATTATAATCTCATAGAAAAGCAAAATTAGCACACCATTACAATTTCAATGCCTGATAAAGGCCAACCTTATCAGAATCTTAACAAGAAATCCCACTATTTAACAGTAGCAACAATAATTTTTACACGCTTTCATAAGGTTAAAAATCCACAAAAATATCCAACAAAATGTTTAAAATAAGGATTTTCACAGACAGCTGAGGAAATAGGTAGATGTTTAGTAGAGTGCAGTATAGGTCAAACCTGTCTTACTTCTGGATTCATACATCACTGTCAAATATTAATGTCAAAATCAGTTTAATTTGAAAGCAGGAAACTTGTAAAATGGACACTAATCCATAAAAGTTCATCAGTTAAGAGAAATTTTATCAACTCTTCATCAAAATGGAAGGCTAAAAACCTGATCAAAATTTTGGAGGTAAAAAAAGATATCACTTCATTTTAACAGGAAGTGACTGTTACACTAAGAGAATAGGAATGAAAAATGCTTTAAAATAAGCACGAAAAACGCAAAATATTTTTGCCAGGTATTTTCAACATGTGTGAATACTTAAGCTTAGAGACTATTAAAAACTCTTCATTTTTTGTATGAACATATGAACAAATAGCTCTTTTGCAATGAAACTTAGACCTTCGTTCTACTTATGTACTCTCTTGAGAAAAAAAGAAGAGTTATTTCACATAATCCTGGGATTTAGTAATAAATATGTTCATACAATGGGTAAAAGAATCTCTAGAGGAGATAATAAGGTTAATTATTATTAATGTATTAATGTATTTTCATTGTTGCAATCATGTTTTCGCTATTATTTTCTTCGGTTTTGCAATATTTATTCTTCATAAATGTGATGATTCCCAAGGGGAATTCATTATTTATTACAGATAGCATCTATATATAACATAGAATACAAATCAGGTTTAGTGATCTAAGACTAATGGGTTGAAAATAAAACATTGAGTTGTTGCCCCATATTCTTACTACTAATGGATGAAATCATACCCATTAAATCAAGCAAAAAATAGAGTTTTAAGTGTCACCGATTATTGTAAAATGTGAGGGAACAGAATAGTGTTCCAAAGAGACGTACATGTGTGGAGAGTCTCCTTCGATACATTGTCAATACAGTAGGTGTTCAGGTTTAACTCTCACATATCATATGTACAATAGTGAATACATTACAGTTACAGCAATTTAAATGTCAAAAGTTTACTTACATTTTGACACCAGGTGGCGGGTCCCAGACACATTCTCCGGAGGTGAGGTTTGCGTACATGTGTTCCCGTGTTCGGGGTTCTATTATCTCCACCCACTCCCATCTGAAAATAAACAAATAAAAACATCAAAATATAAGTTTATTCACCATGGTAACCAAAATTTATCTCAAGGTCATAAAATACCTTTTCTAAGGGATGCTTAGAGCATTTGGACCTGACTGAATAAAAAACAAGGGCAACATTGTCACATTATATACGCCCGTCACAGAAGCTTTTGACAGAGTTGTGGGCATTATAGATATGCATATAGGAGATATGCTCTGGGCAATACCTGGAAAATATCTGGATATATTATCATCTCTAGTGATTTTTTCATCTGAACTTTGACCCCTATATGATATATTTTATCATCTTTAGTGACCTTGACCTTGTATATATTAATCTAAATTACATGTTTTACACCAGTAGTCATGATAATGACCATTTGTATTTCAATCCCTCAATAAATGATGACTAAATGGTCCCAATACACATTTTCATAATTATTTTTATCTGAACTTTGACCCCTATGTGTGACATTGACCTTGACCGCAAGGACCTAAATTTTGCCTCACAATAGTGAACATTTGTGCCAAGTTATATTGAAATCCTTCTATGCATGTAGAAGTTTTGCACCAGAAAAACGTTTTTCAATGACCTCTAAGTGTGACCTTGACTTTTGACCTGGAGGCCTGGCTTCTCATAATGGTGAACATTTCTATGATGTTTCATTTTAATTCCTCCATGTATCACTACAATTTTGAATACCCCCACCCCATCCCATTCATTTAAAGCATCCTCAAATAGTAATTAATATCAAACATCAAGACTTGAAACTTTGGTAGGTGTTTTTATCTCCTAATTACCTTGGTTTACTTTTCTTTGATAATTTCTATGTATTCTTAGAACTGACATCTGCATACAATCTTTCAGATACTGTGCAGTCATTTATTAGTTGCAGAAGACATTTGGTAGTCAGCAGAAGACATTTGTTAGAAGCAGACGTCATTAATTACAAACACACAGGTGGTAAAAACTTTAAACTTGCAAAAAACTTCCTATCTATTATCTATACATTTACTTTTAAAATGATCCTTAAAAATCTAAACCAGTGTGGCTTAACTTGTAACCACCAACTTGTCTGTTTGTTCTGTTTAAACACTGATTTTAACACATGTTTTTGTCATATCTCAATGGTCCATCCACCTTACTGGCTTTCCTGGATAGCTAACCAGTAATCTGGATAGCTAACCAGTAATTCTGGATAACTAACCAGTAATTCTGGATAACTAACCAGTAATTCTGGATAACTAACCAGTAATTCTAGATAACTAACCAGTAATTATAGATAACTAACCAGTAATTCTGGATAACTAACCAGTAATTCTGGATAACTAACCAGTAATTATAGATAACTAACCAGTAATTCTGGATAACTAACCAGTAATTCTGGATAACTAACCAGTAATTCTGGATAACTAACCAGTAATTATAGATAACTAACCAGTAATTCTGGATAACTAACCAGTAATTATAGATAACTAACCAGTAATTCTGGATAACTAACCAGTAATTATAGATAACTAACCAGTAATTATAGATAACTAACCAGTAATTATAGATAACTAACCAGTAATTATAGATATCTAACCAGTAATTCTGGTAACTAACCAGTAATTCTGGATAACTAACCAGTAATTATAGATAACTAACCAGTAATTCTGGATAACTAACCAGTAACTCTGGATAACTAACCAGTAATTATAGATATTAACCAGTAATTATAGATAACTAACCGGTAATTCTAGATAACTAACCAATAATTCTGGATAACTAACCAGTAATTCTGGATAACTAACCAGTAATTCTGGATAACTAACCAGTAATTATAGGTAACTTACCAGTAAATTCTTGCCTGATCAGATCAAACAATTCAGATCATGCAACAAGTATAACTCAGTAGAAATTTTTCAAAGTACTGATAATTGAGTGATAAGGTTTCAATGAAAATCCTATGATTATTTTCTTGGAATAGTCAAGCTAAAACTTACATAACAGTGGTGCAGTAAGACTTTGAGTCTTTGTTTGAGTCTTTAACCATTGAGAAAAACATCATGGATATTTCCATGAACCCAGCTCCCCCTAACCTCAAGGCAGGCCAATTTTTTAGCATTTACTTGTGAAACAGTTGCATTGTAATACATATCAGCAAATTATATGCTTGCAAGATACAATTTATATCATTCAGTCTGAATAATCATTGCATTATGTAATTAAATCAAAATTCAAATACTCTGTGATCTTCTAAAATTTTCCAACAAAGATATAATGTTTTTTCATGACCTTTCTTTAAAAAAGGTCATTTATAATAAATTGAAACACATTCAGTTAAAACAAACAATAATTATGTCATCAAATCAAGAAGGATCAAAATAGCATCATTCTATTTACAAATTCCCTCGCAAATTTCCAGCAATATGCCAGAAGTAGCCTTAAGGCCATATCATATACAATTTGCAGAATTTCTAATGATTCTATCATTAATTACAATATGACCCTCTTATCTATACAAGAAACCCCTTGAGGGTTTGATGTGGCTCATCATTAACTAGTATCTTGCATGGGCATTGCATGTTCTATAGATGTAACATGATAATATGACTACATGGAAGACAAACAGTGTCATTACAAACAAAAGTATTGAACGTCTTGCAAGAACCATACACTCTTCATATAACATGCATTACCTCCCTTATTTGCCATTTTGGTCAATCTCAATATATTCACAATCAATTTTTCTTCAGGTAAACTGATATGTTGATATTGGTGCTACAATAATAGAGTTTGACACTTAACCTAATATTTTAATACATGTATATATATATAAATTTATTCAATAACAGCCCTCAAAATAGCTGCCATTTCTTTAATGGAGCTTAATTAGGAACTATGTATGCATGTTTAAAGAGAAAAAAACACATCTGCAAATGCTTAGTACAATATGTTACTTTCTTATATTATTCTGTTTCACTCAGATTGCACCAAGAAAAGCCAAGATCTAAAATCAGATGAAATTGTAAAATTCATGCTTAGAATTTGTACAATCTTTTTGAATAGTTCCTTTCAGATCTTAACCCATAATTATACATTTTCCATGCCTCTAACAACACTGTTTATAAATAACCAATTGATGTTTCATTTTCTCAACCATAACATCTTCCAAATTCTCATCACGCATCTATATTCATTAATACATAATTATCCAAACCCCATTATAGAAATCTGCAATATGGTAGTAATGTTCAAGGCATATAATACCATAATGGAGATCATAAACCATGAATATTAATAAAGATAACATAACCACATAAAATAAAGCTACCATTGATCCACTTGTTAGAAATTTAAAACAATGACCAATTTTATATGCTATGTATATGAGCCGCGCCACAACAAAACCAACGTAATGCGTTTGCGACCAGCATGGATCCAGACTAGCCTGCACATCCGCTTAGTCTGATCAGGATCCATGCTGTTCGCTTACAAACCCTATTACAAGTAGATAAACTGATAGCAAACTGCATGGATCCTGATCAGACTGCGCGGATGCGCAGGCTGGTCTGGATCCATGCTGGTCGCAAACCCATTATGTTGGTTTTGTCATGACGTGGCTCATATATATATCAGAACTGTAAGACAACATTTAACCTAAGCTTTGTTTATTTTAGTTGAGTTTAAGATTGCAGAATGACATTGATTAGGTCAAATAAATCAAGTCTTGAACATTTTAGTTCAACATTTAATCTAGTTTATAAAAGAAAGATGCAAATGCATGACAAATTCAAAATTAGATCCTGTCGTGGCTGGGATTCAAACTTGCATCCTCAAGCCTACATTAGCATTAGTAATCAATGCTCTAGACCACTGCCAGCCAAAGAAAAAAATCCCTGATGCAGTCAATGTTGTCAGAGGTTGTAATTATATTTATGAAGGTTATATGTAACAAAAGTGTTTCATGGTTTAGAACTGTTCATTATTTAGGGGAGAAAATGTGTATTCAGTCGTAGAGACGCGGAATGGTATTCAGATGGCCCCTCAAGTTCAAGTCCCAGTGTGACTGCATATTTTTCTCATCCTCTGATATTTGGCACCAAATGGGGGACCATTAGCATTGCCCTGTAACCCTGAAAAATTCGAGGATGGAGGAGTATGTCATGGTTTAGAACTGATCACTATTTACGAAGAATATGTGTAAGCAGCCAGTAAAGGTATTCCGAGGGTCCCAGGTTCGAGTCCTCGTGTGGCTGCACATTTTTACATCCTGTGACAATAGCAACATTCTAGCTAATTTAGTGACCAAGACAGACTATAAGAATGCTGTGGTTTAATTGGTTGACATTTGACCTTCCACCTGTCACAGCAAGATATAAGCTTCCTCATGAATGTGAAATATTTCTACATTATTCCTTGTGGGTTTCAAACCCACAGTAACAAGTTGCATGAATGAGTGACAATGACAAAACGGTGAAAACCCATTTGACGTCAACTAGACCAAACATCTCCCTGTGAGCTCTAGTGCATTCAGCAGCCTCTGCAATTTGCATCTTGATATGTAATTTAACACATACTTTCTTCGTTATTTTCATACAATGTTCTTCATTTCAAGAAAATGGAATAAATTTAGTCTCAGCTTGTTTTTAATCCAGATGATACTAGGCAGGAAAGATTAGACCCAAAGTAAATGAATCTTAACCCACTCAGGTAACAGCTGAACAATCAAAAAACTCATTTAAATGTTAATCACGTTTTCCTAGTGTTTCTAAATTTTCTACAAATCCTTGAGTAGCTGTTCTAAATTTACAAATTGCAATGTGAGATACATTACAAAATACAACCTGGAAAAAAAAACCTTGTCATGCTCAAATTTGTTTAAAAAGTTTAGATGATTGACTGTTAAGAACAGTCGTCTCCTGAGACTTTCAAACCAACCTTAACTGCCTTTGTTTAACTTAAATTTATGTTTGTAGCAGGTTTGAAATATTATAATTATCTCAGATTGAATGTGGGGTGACCTATTTTATTTTTATAGTTACTGAAACAGCTTATAGCACACAAAAAATGTGCTATATTGAAAATATTCTGATAAACTCAGAGACATAGCGCTCATTTTAATACAACATTTTTTTTTCATGTCAGATCCAAAATGACTAAGTTGCAAGAGGGCATTATAGCTGAATTATTCCAATATTAAAACAGTAAAGTAATTATCAAATTAACCTAATTATAACTATTTATCTGGGACAGTCATGATCACAAACATCCTTCCACTTAATTCTGATGAACAATTTTTTTTTTTTAATCCAAAGATATCACATAATTATGGCAAACATATAGCTTTCACTGGTAATATAAGATGATTCACTCACTGGGCAAAAGCCAGAATCAGACCAAATCTGTTCATCCTTCCATTACAATGTATTTCAAATGATTTTCATAAATTTATGTGAGCTATTAGGTTAACTCACATAAAACATCTTAATGTTCCTTGAAGAATTTGGTTTGTCCATACATAAATTACTAACAAGTGTGCATGCATACTCACTGATATTCAAGAAGATATCAAAAGAGAATAAGGCATAGAAACATAACTTACTTTCTATGATGATGTTGATTATGTAATCCGTACATTTTCCAGGCTACACGGCGCCCCACCCACTCATGATAAGGGCAGCCGGGGCTTATCACGGGTAAAGATCCAAACTTAGCCGACCTCATTATTTTTTTATATCATCCCTTGCAATAGCTATATGTCACTTTAGTGATACATTTTGTTATACTTATGTCAATCTGTTTTGTCAATAACTCCTAGAAACATTTTCACAGGATCCTTAAAATGTATCATTTCTTGGAAAGTAAACAATTAGACAATAAGTGTTTCTTGTATGAGCTAATTGTTAATAATTCTCAACTTTTCATGACCTCTTTACTCTATGAAATACAGCTTCATGAATCAGCTATATATCAAATTCTATTGTAAATCTCTTGAAAATAGATTATCACAAATTGACTAAAGATTTCACACAAGGAGCTGTCACTTTAATTCCATAGCTTCATTTAAGGAGTACAAAATCACTGCATAATTTGGAAAATCCACTCTTTATCTCTTGCCATATCTCTATATTAAACAGGAGCTTAAAGCTAAATCCAGGTGGTCAACGGACACTTTATACTGTCTTATACGTATTCCTTTCAAAGTTACAACATTTTTCATTGATAACAATCTAAGATTTAAATCCAGAAAAACCGATCAGCAAAAGGTCAAAAACTTTCATCTAAAATAAACAAACAATCAAGTAGACCTAGCTTATGGCTGGTATAGTAATAACCAGAAAATTGATAAATTATAAATGAAGCACATCCTGACTTTTAAATATTCATGTTTTTCTGTTACATGACTCCAGGAACTTGCAACTTCTTGTTACAAGTTACAGAAGTGCTTTTTTATTTGATTTGTGGGTATGTCTGAAGAAATACAATGAAAAATTAATGTAACCTTTCTACAATAATCTTTAGTTTCAACAGCATATTCTTTAGTTTCTATAGAATATGCATCAAATCTAAAACAGTAGTTCATTAAGAATGAATGTGCTTTTAAATGGAAAACAGATAAAAGTTGCTATAAAATTTAGGTATAAAGAACTGTTGAAAAGATTAATTAATTCTCAGACATAATATCCCACTTCTGTGCCTAGGTTAACACTTCCGTACTTTTCAACTGGCTTTGTTATATTTTAATAATCCACAAAATCAAAACTCCATGATGGAAATGAAGTCAAAAACCTATTTTACACAAAATACATTAACATCTTAAAAATGCCTCTTTCACTCAGAAGCCACTTATTAATTAAACACAAAAAACAATAGTGGCAAATCTTGAGCATTTTGCAATCTGTCCACATCAACTTTACTCCTGCATGCCTTTCACATTATAATCCTCCATTTGAACTGACTATAACTTAGTTAGCAGTGAGTGTGCCCTCGCCCATTAATAATGATATAATTTTCTGCTAAACATTATCCCTATCTTTATCTATATTAATATCTGATGCCTGTATACAAAATAACTATATCTGAAGATATAAACTATCATACACTGATCTTAGTACAATAAAGATTCTTATCCAGATTAAATCTGGCTTCCTCAGTTTCACCAGTGCATGTATATTCATCGTCCAACTGACTAAGAGAGGGGTGCATGCATGAACTGGAGCAGTCCAGTGGTAACACAACTGTCTCACCTTACTACAAAATCCAGGGTGTCACAAGTTTGATTGACCCCGGCACTTAAAAATTTAACTCTGACTAAAATTTAAATATTTGGATCCAAAGTCCTGCCTGTAATGGTGCTTTTGGCCTAATATTTCTACTGGAATGGAGTAATTTGTGTTTCGAGGGTTTTTTGTTCTATTATCTTTTTAAGGCTTACAAACAATCTTCAGTGGTGCCCTGATTTGTTAACAATAAAACTTAAATATAATATGAAACTGATTACTTGATACTTTTGTTTTACAACTTCAAGAGAATTAATTGTATCTTAAGATTTGCACTACATATATCTCTAAGCACTTAAATACATAAAATCAACTGAAACAGGTTGCTTCTAAAATCAGCACTCTGAAACCTGACAAACATGATATTTTCATATGTCAATCAAAAAGGTGTGTTTTGTCTAATGCTATGGATAATGCCTATACATTCTTTAAAGGCACATTAATTTTTGTTCCTCAGAAATTAATTGATATTTTTTTCTTTAATACTGTCAATGAATTATGTGTCATAAAAGTAGCAAAATATAAACACAGTAGTATTAATTTTGACTAATCCATACAAAATATTTAATCACTATAACTGTTAATGTATCCAAAAAAAATCAACAGAAGCAAAAGAGGGTTCAGGTAATTTGCCAATGAGTAACTTTTTGTACCCAATAACAGGTCACTAAAACTATAAAGAATTTTTTAGGAACTGTTTGGGAATAAAGGGCCTTTAAAGCAAAAGCAATATTTTAGTGTTAACAGTATAATGGATGTTGTGACTAAATCTTCTGTGGCATCATATGAATGCTGTGGATAATTAGTAATTACTTGAGAGAACCTTTAGTCTAAACTATACCAGTAATATTATGCCACTAGTTAGCATACATTATATAGCCACTGGCTAGTCTGTAAATACAATCTGGCAAGACTCAAATTGCTTGTACTTATATATCACTAGACTGCTCAATTTACATAGACAACCCTGGCAATTCTGCTATTACCTTTTCCTGCTGAATATGTGTATTAAATGACTGACATGACTCCCTAGTTTAGTTGAAACATTATATTCATGTCAACTTCCTGTGTTAGTTCTTGCAACTTAATTCAATTATCACTTTCTGATCTTCGCAATTTCATAAGTATCAAGTGAGAAAACATAACTATGACACAAATTTGACTCAAACCCATGACCCATGGACTGAGTTATGGAGACAGTTAACCACTGCAAGACTACCCCTGATCCCTTCAATGCCTAGTTTAAGGAAATGACATTGTCAAAACACTAAAATTGGATATATACTTAAAATACAAGGCCTCATCAAAGTGTTCTTATGATAGATCATTACTGCTGCGAAAGTAACCCTTGAATCATTGGTTTAAACGTATTTATTTAAGCGCGATTGCGAAACAAGTTCTTGCAACTTATATTAATCACTTTCGAGTCTGCTTCCTGGAACCAACCAGTACTGGTGTCATATGGAGAAACATGGTCGTGACACGAGTAGGGCTCGACCAATGATCTCTGGGTTGAGAGACAGACACCTTAACCACTAGGCCACCGCTCCCCTTAACCCTTGAATCATTATTTAAAACATCCTCAAAGGTCACAGTATGAGTATAATTATGCTTGGTCAAAATTGTGGCTTTGGCACCAAAATCGAGAGGGATATGTCTAAATTTTAAAGGGGGAGGGAATTAGACTAAGGACACAAGGGGTTTACTTAATGCAAACTTTACAATCTTACTGTCCCAAAGCGTAAGTGTTTGGTAATCCAAGAATCAACTGAACATGCATTATATTATGATATACATTCTGCCATCAATACAAAATTCACATATATATATTATTTATTTAAACAACCTTATAAATTTTAATATCTGAATATGAATTAGCCTTGCTTGATAATTAAGAAAATTACACTATTAGATGATCGATGTACTTAAAATTATATTCAAACTTAAAGAATCAAACATTAAAATTTCAATTCACTTATCTTTATATTATAAATAACATTTAAACAACACGCCCACAATTAAAATTTCTTATCGCAACATGAGAAACTCATATCAAATAATCCATTTTCAAAACATTAAAAACAAAAACTTTCACAAATCTTAAATCCGAAACCCGACTCCTCCTTCAATTACATACAATGATACAAAAAAAACACTATGAATTAGAAATCCATTCTTACATTTTTACATACTCAACACTACAAACACAGTCAAAACATATTCTATTCCAGCATTACTATTATAACACACTTAACCGAAAAATTGTGTTTCTAATTATTTCCTCAGATACTTTAACAAACATTCTTTCTTTTACAAGATTTTCTCCGTCTTTTCATCCACTGATATGTATTTTATCCACTGATCTAAAATTTTGTTCAAAGATTCATTTTGTGATTGATCAGTAAAATATTTTCCCTACTGATCTTTTATCAACACCATTCCAATAGCTTATACATTGAGAGAATAACCTTATCATCTGTATGAATGGACTTCCTAAAACAATTGATTAATCAAAATATACTACCAGCAGCCACAGTGGTTAAAGGTAGCCCATCTAATGTTTAACAAATCAAGTGCTCAACCATCCCATGTTTCACAATCCATTGTGTTTTTGAGAGGCAAAGAAGATATAAGGGGTTAATTTGTTTCCTGTTTTAATTTACTGTGGCAATGGACTATAGTAATCTGTATAAAGGTCACATGCCTTTTACTTACTGACAATATTAGATGACTATTACCTTTTACTCTCACAGTGTCAATGAACAATTAACATGCCCTGTATTTGACATGTTGCTTTCCTAATTCACAAACACATAAATTAGGAGAGTCTTTTATGTCAAGGTCTAATTAGTAACTGAACAATTATCTTCATGACAACAGTTTAATGCTTTGTATAATTATAACAAGTACTTTATTTTCTCAAAACATATATTGCAACAGTTCTACAGCATGAAATGACAATTATTTTAATTTTGTGGGTTCGTTCAACATAAAAATTATTTTAAGTACAAAGTGTACAATTAAGCATCAATTTTAATACCTTTACACAGTATGTGTTCGAAAAATCTAACCTTGCTATTTTTTAACAGTGCCAAGCAGAGAAAACCATTGATTATCCTTATCATTAATAATATTATGAAACATTTCAGGAAGAATAACTTAACAGACAGTGCCATTGGACAAAAACATACTGGATCAGTCACACCTTGCTGGATAGCCAATAAACAGACAAGAAGTTTAATAAATGATGGAAGTTGTTCCCATTGCTGCTTAAGTTCCTTTTCTTCACTGAATAAGGAATAATATGGTCATTTTACAGACATACGGTAAATATTCAAGTAAGAGGAAAAAGAAATGCCCGGTACACTTACCATTCAAATGTTCACGTCATGGAGGCACATTAAGTTTGGTGGTGAATCAGATTCACTGGTCAGCAACGATGCAAACAAGACAAATACCTGACATTGGGAACCTATCAATTTTGAATAAAAGAAACCAACGCACATATGTCCGGCTTTGACTGGCAGTCTGAACTAGCTTACACATTTTATTCATGCATAAAACTTTCCAACTGACTTATGAACCTTTCCTGACAAAGAGCTCATTTGGTCACAGAAGGAGACAAAGTGATTGGAAATCTGGTTCTCAAGCAGTCATGTTCCTAAATGACACTTTCCATTAAAGTGTGACACCATTATTTGAGCCGCGTCATCAAAGTGCGTTTGCGACCAGCATGGATCCAGACCAGCCTGCGCATCTGCGCAGTCTGATCAGGATCCATGCTGTTCGCTTACAAACCCTATAGCAAGTAGAGAAACTGATAGCAAACAGCATGGATCGCGAACAGCATGGATCCTGATCAGACTGTGCAGATGCGCAGGCTGGTCTGGATATATGCTCAGGTCACAAACGCACTATGTTGGTTTTGTCATGACGCGGCTCATTTGTTTACATGTTTCTATAATGAACACATTAAAACCAGTACCTTTAGACAAGAGTTCAGGTGAACTATATTATCATGAAAGATTAAGAGAACATTAGTTACAATACCTTTAGACAACACCACAAGCCATGTGTGATAATTAGGTAACTTATACATGCTGAACTAGTAAGTCTGCCCACATCATTACCTTTGATCTTTAAACAATACATACCTATTTGTTTTTATTTATTTTTTTCTCATTAACTTGAAAAGGTTAATCACCTTTAATATTAGACATCACCTTTAATATAATGATATAAACATGAAATAATTATAAGGTTAAATTCAACTTTGGCATGATCCCCCTTTTGGTTTATTCTGTTTTTAAATGACCTATATTTTTGATATTCAGAAGTCACAGTTTAATTGTTGATCTTAATTTGAGCTAATTACCTTTTTTAAATTAGTTTTCCAATCATATGACAATAAAGCAGTCAACCTAAAGCAATACTTACTTATTATTATAAATGTTAATGCAATGATCTTATTTCATGTTTATATAATTTTTTTAACATTAACTATAACCAATCAACCTGTACTATCTATGCTGAAATAATGACTATATTTTAAAGCTAATATTTAAAACTTATATTTCAAACACCACCAGAGAGAACACACTAAAAGGTTCATCAGTCAGTTGGAAAGTATACTAAAATCCATCATTGGTTGTTATCAGCATGTGCTAATTCAAATTGTCCCAGTAGCCAGGCAATAAAAATGCCATTTTATATATCCAGGAGTGCATTACACACCGGCCATAAAACTATCAATCCATACATAATAGATGAAATTAGAATGACCAATTGGTATCCTAGTCCAACTAGTGATCAATGCCATCTTTACTTACAGACCACACTGCAGATATTTCAAAACCATTATAACCTGTGACCATAAAATTCTCAGATCTATGAAATAACATTGACCATGGTGTCTCAAAAACTGACCAATGGAAATGGGCTTATCATATCACCTGAATCTCACACAATCATACAGTCCAACATGTGTGACAGAAGACTAGATATGGTGGTGATCTTTGTAGTTTACCCTGTGGATCATGGCATTAAGCCACTTTGATACCGACTGTGTCCCAAAGACTTACAGTTGTATCAACATGGTCCACTTGTAACTCTTTTCAGCTTCACTTCAAACTCTTCCCTGTTCTTAATAATTCAGCTGGGACAAATCAAAGATAGAATGGATGTTTAGGATGAAGATATTAAATGTAAGCATTATGATTATTTCTACACCATAATGGACATATGGCTCACACATAAAAATTGTTGCAATTAAGGGGAAAGTACACATTTATTACTGGTCAACACAAAGTTCTATTGGTTGTCAAGGCAGCAGCTGATAATTTGTGATTAACATTCAATTACCAGACAAACATGGAGTATCTGCTTTATGAGGGTCAGGGGAGCAACAAGGAAATAAACATTAAATTCTCTCACAAATGAAACAATGGTGTTCATTAATGAAATGTGTTCCAGTGTACATAACAACAATGATTATACTGATATGTCCTAAAGTATATTGTTTCATGGCAATTTCATACAAGAAACATGGCAATGCCATGAAACCAGGTTTTCAATTATCACCATTGTAGATAAATATGTTGTATTTGAAATACAAATACAAGCAACAAACAATGTAACTATGTGCAATGTAAAACATGAATAATGTAGGAGGAATTGCCACTGAAGAAGTGTTCACTATAATATTATGTATAAGGAAAAAAACAAAGGGCCATAATTAGGTCAAAAACTATCCAATCACAAAACCCCGACAATATGTGCCAGGGTGCTTGATGACAAAGCTTCTGTGAAAGTTTGAACAAAATCCGTTGAGAAATGTAGGACGAGTTCAGCACAGAAGAATTTGTTCACTATAATTATATTGATAATTCTGTATAATGAAAAACAAGTTACAAAGTAGACATGAAATAATATATCATATCTTTTTTAAATTACCTCCAAAGATGATATGACCTTTGACTGCCAAATCAAGTTAAAATCATGTAAACAGGATTTTCAATGTTAATGTCACTGTGACCTTGACCTTGGAGCCAGCCATGCGGAACATGCGTTCTGCACGTCATCTTGATGTGGTAAACATTTGTCTGAAGTTTCATCAAAATTCTTCAAAGGGTTGAAGAGTTACAGAGCGGACAGGATTTTCAATGTTAATGTCACTGTGACCTTGACCTTGGAGCCAGCCATGCGGAACATGCGTTCTGCACGTCATCTTGATGTGGTAAACATTTGTCTGAAGTTTCATCAAAATTCTTCAAAGGGTTGAAGAGTTACAGAGCGGACACGACTGCCAAATCAAGTTAAAATCATGTAAACAGGATTTTCAATGTTAATGTCACTGTGACCTTGACCTTGGAGCCAGCCATGCGGAACATGCGTTCTGCACGTCATCTTGATGTGGTAAACATTTGTCTGAAGTTTCATCAAAATTCTTCAAAGGGTTGAAGAGTTACAGAGCGGACAGGATTTTCAATGTTAATGTCACTGTGACTTTGACCTTGGAGCCAGCCATGCAGAACATGCGTTCTGCACGTCATCTTGATGTGGTAAACATTTGTCTGAAGTTTCATCAAAATTCTTCAAAGGGTTGAAGAGTTACAGAGCGGACACGACTGCCAAATCAAGTTAAAATCATGTAAACAGGATTTTCAATGTTAATGTCACTGTGACTTTGACCTTGGAGCCAGCCATGCGGAACATGCGTTCTGCACGTCATCTTGATGTGGTAAACATTTGTCTGAAGTTTCATCAAAATTCTTCAAAGGGTTGAAGAGTTACAGAGCGGACAGGATTTTCAATGTTAATGTCACTGTGACCTTGACCTTGGAGCCAGCCATGCGGAACATGCGTTCTGCACGTCATCTTGATGTGGTAAACATTTGTCTGAAGTTTCATCAAAATTCTTCAAAGGGTTGAAGAGTTACAGAGCGGACACGACTGCCAAATCAAGTTAAAATCATGTAAACAGGATTTTCAATGTTAATGTCACTGTGACCTTGACCTTGGAGCCAGCCATGCGGAACATGCGTTCTGCACGTCATCTTGATGTGGTAAACATTTGTCTGAAGTTTCATCAAAATTCTTCAAAGGGTTGAAGAGTTACAGAGCGGACACGACTGCCAAATCAAGTTAAAAATCATGTAAACAGGATTTTCAATGTTAATGTCACTGTGACCTTGACCTTGGAGCCAGCCATGCGGAACATGCGTTCTGCACGTCATCTTGATGTGGTAAACATTTGTCTGAAGTTTCATCAAAATTCTTCAAAGGGTTGAAGAGTTACAGAGCGGACAGGATTTTCAATGTTAATGTCCTTCTTTTGACCCTTTTACCTTGGGGCCAGGGCCCTGCGGAAAAATGCGTTCTGGGGACTCATCTTGATGGGTAAAAATTTGTCTGAAGTTTCAAACAAAATTCCCTTTAAAGGGGTTTAAGAGTTTCAGAGCGGACCCCAATTTCGGGTTTACGCCCCCCGCCCATCCGCCCCGCCCCCCACCCCCCATCCGCCCATTTCCCCCGCCCTTTCCCCATTAAAAACCAGGGTTTTCAAAATTTTAAAAAACCCTTTTTTAATTTAAAATTTTCAGACCCAGGGAACATGGGAAATTTCCCGGTTTAAAATTTTTCAAGTTATCATTTTTTTTACTTTCTGCTCTATTTTATTCAATTTATCATTGCATTACTTAAAGTTTATTCCAGCAAACCGTGTCAATGATTTCCAATGATACCAAGAAGCATGAGTCTCATTGCAAGTGAAAGTACCAAACCAGTAGAGCCACTATAGCTGTAATTAAGCATATCATAAATAGATTTTAATTTACTGAAGAATTCAAATAGAGTGGAAAAATTTACCTTTTAAAACCGAAACTTAGAAAAAATATAGTTTTCTCAGACAAGAATATCTGAACAGATATCTTGTGCCAACAACATGTTTTTGGTGTGTTTTTTGGTTTTGTCAAATCTTGATTGATAAAAACTGATATCAATTTGGTGCATATATACATATGCAGACCCATGTACATGAGGTTTTATATGCAAGAACATCCAGCTTACATAGTTAATGACCTGTTGTCAAGTTGCTGTGATGTTAAGAAGGAATGCATTAACAATAATATCAGATACAGTGGAACCTCTGCAAGGCAACACCCTTCAGGGAGACCAAGATTTTGGTTGTTGCATAGAGGGTGTTGCTGTATAGTGAAGTCTTACTTTCGGAAAACTGACACTGTTGTTGTAAAGAGGATATTTGCTCTACAGCAGTTAAACTGAGGTTATTGTTTGACACAGGGGTTGTTCTACAGAGGTCAAACTGAGGTTATTGTTTGACACAGGGGTGTTCTACAGAGGTTTATCTGTATCAGCATGAATACAACCCTTCAAGGCTTTCTCTTTTAAAATTTGCAATGGGAATGATTTAGCCCAGCTAATATTATATAGAGTAACAATGCATTGTGTACATGTCATTCAAACTTTCTCTCTGAAATTTTATACAAAAATAAACAATAGCTATAACAACGATCTTTCTTCAAGATGTAAATCTAACTGTATTAATTGATGGTAACTGCCAAGCACAAAGTGAAATTTCACGAAACTTCTCAGATACAAATAAAATTACAATCAGAAATATAAACCAATTAAACATCACATAAATTTTAGCTAACTAGTGCCATTCAACAGTACAATGCAGCGCTAATTGAGGGATAAATTACTAAATGCAGAGGTTTTCAAAATGAAAATGTCAAATGTAATGTGCAAATTAGAGGATTTTTTTCAAAAGCTTAAATATCATGAGATTTTGATTACACTGCAGAATAACAAGAACAAAGAGTATAGCAAATGTATATATGCAGCATTTCAGTTATTTCTTGGTCTTGAAATTCATTTTGTAATAATCTAAATTATGTCTACAAATGTATACATATGCCTTTTACAAATAAGATTATTGTCTCAAAAGTCGAAACTAAAAAAGAAATTAAACTTGTTGATGCTCGCACTTTTATGTTAACAATAATAATGTGTTAACAATAATAATGTGTTAACAATGACAATGTGTATACAAAGTCAATATGTTAACAAAAAAGTCAATGTGTATACAATGTCAATGTATATATAAAGTCAATAATCATGTTAACAAAAAAGTCAATGTGTATACAATGTCAATGTATATATAAAGTCAATAATTATGTTAACAAAGTCAATGTGTATGCAATGTCAATGTATATATAAAGTCAATAATTATGTTAACAAAGTCAAATACAATGTCAATGTATATATAAAGTCAATAATTATGTTAACAAAGTCAATGTGTATACAAAATCAATATGTTAACATCATCTATATGTTTACAAAGTTAATATGTTAACATCATCTATATGTTTACAAAGTTTATGTGTACACAAAGTCAATATGTTAACACAGTCAATGTGTATACAAAGTCAATATGTTAACATTGTTAATGTGTTAACAAAGTCTATCAATGTGTATACAAAGTCAATATGTTAACATAATGTTAATATGTTAACAAAGTCAATGTGTATAATGACAAAGTCAATGTGTTAACATTGTCAATAATTATGTTAACAAAGTTAATGTGTATACAAAGTCAATATGTTAACATTGTTAATGTGTTAACAAAGTCTATCAATGTGTATACAAAGTCAATATGTTAACATTGTTAATATGTTAACAAAGTCAATGTGTATACAAATCAATATGTTAACATTGTCAATGTGTTAACAAAGTCAATGTGTATACAAAGTCAATATGTTAACACTGTTATGTGTTAATAAAGTCAATGTGTATACAGAATCATTATATTAACACTGTTAATGTGTTAACAAAGTCAATATGTTAACAAAGTCAATGTGTATACAGAATCATTATATTAACACTGTTAATGTGTTAACAAAGTCAATGTGTATACAAAGTCAATATGTTAACACTGTCAATGTGTTAACAAAGTCAATGTGTATACAAAGTCAATATGTTAATATAATGTCAATATGTTAACAGTCAATGTTCATGAAAAGTCAATATGTTAACATTGTCAATGTCAATTAAGATATGAGTTAACAATATCAAGGTAAGAAATACGTTTGAATTTCTTCATTTCAGAAGAAAACCATAATTATATTATACAACTATACTGGCATGCGAGCAGTTCCCGTACAGAAGCAGTACCCGTATTTTTCATTTAAACGCTTGATTTTTACATGCATTCTTCAAAAATTCATTTCAAATCAAGCAGATACATAAACGAGACAAAATTTAAGTGTCAGTTCGGCAGTACATATAAAAAGTCTCATTTTAAATCACCTGTGCGTTGTCAAAACGTGAACTTGTTTTATCTGGGGGATTCCGTCCTTGCGCGCATGCGCAAACATACTTACACGTGAGGCATGTTAAAGGGTTTTCCACTAATACCACCTGTTTACAGATAAGAAGGCAATGTGATGAAAACTTGTTTAATTATCAGAATTTTGACCAATATTACTATATAAAATAATTTTATGGCTTTGATGCGTAAAATATCATGCATACAAGCATGCCATCGCATGTGAATGCGTTGGGGGTAACAGTACCGGGTAATAGATACACACGTTTAGTCTACTTTCTATTTCCTGAATTACATCTATTTATCTCTTAGAAAATGGTCTGTTCAACAATTATAAATGAAAAATAGGTCTGATATAATAAAATTGTATAATTATAATGGGTTAAATTTTATGTATGGGAACTACTTCTCTTCATACAAAATAATGGATAATTCCGGTACCCCATATGAGGCCTCATAACTAAGGGTTATTCTATGTTTAGAACATGATGGAATTTCCATGATTTGTGTGACGAGCCGAATATTGATGTGTAACATTCAAATTTTGGTGAGTGAGCGTAATAAAAAATAATGTTTAAGTAACTACGATTTTTGTACGGGAACTGCTCGCATGCCAGTATACAACTTCATGAGTCAAACTCAGTCAGAATATACTGTTACAGCATTAAATAGTGATTATACAAGATTATATTTCAAACTTAGTCACTTTCTGACTCAAAAGCAGGAAACCATTTTCAGACTTTGCTTAACATATTAATTCAAGGAAAACACTTGAAACAAATACGTTTAGAATAAGTTGTTCTTTGACTTTATATATGAAATTATTGAGTATTTACAAAGTTGTCAATTCCTTCCTTATTTGACTAATCCATTAGCTTGAGCAAAAACTTTAAATAGCACCTATACAACACATATTGTAACACTTCTAAACCCCTTAACAAAACAGTAACTGTTATATATAGGTGTACTATACATTATATTAATGAAAGTTATATAATAATGATCCATTTTAATTTTATAAAATCAGATATAATATCACATAATACAGAAATGAAAATTTCTTTCCTTACCTTGCCTTCATGATGCTGTTTATAATCCTTAAATAAATCCCACTATTTCAGCTAAATTAAATCAATATCTTATGTCACAAATGAGGAATAACACTGTCGTTTTTTATCTTCCTATCTTTAAACATGACAGTCATGCAAATTTTAACATGCATGTAATTATAGCATACAACTCATCTTAAAGCCTTCATTAAAGTAAAACTTTCTCCAACCATATACACATCCTCATCCTGTATTCCTCCTTTATAACAACAGGTTTTCACTATTATATATCTTATCTCTCTTACTTCTGTCGACAGTTTCACCTCTCTCGTCAGCTATAAACTGCTTTCAAATCCTCTGCTAATACATGCTAATACAGTTTTATCTCCGGCAAAAATTTCACTTTTCCCGCTACCTCAACAACTAACTCTTTATTAGTCATCTATTTAAATAAAATCACATCTCATATCCATGTAATTACATAGGTAAAACAGATTAGATATAAATCAGACTTATCAACAAGAGTGTCAATTGTTTGTCGAGAAATCTAACAAATGAGTTCATCAAATGCTTTCCCAGCTACTTTTTGCTCTAGAGCAAATTGTCAGTACTACTTTTTGCTCTGGAGCAGTAAGTTGTCTAATTTTGTGATTTATGCAATTCAGTTGAATTCATGCAGATGTTTTATCATATAAGTGATTTAATCTGTTAAGTTTAACATGTCATTGAGATTAAAATTATTATCACTGCTTGAAAAAAAATCACAATAATTTGTTGTTGTTTCTAATTATATAAGAATTCTTGTATTTAAACATACTTCAGATTCTTGCAAGAATGGGACACATAAAAATATAACCTCCTTATAAACAACTTAAAAGTTGATCTATCATATAACATGGCAACATTAGTTTTTTTTTATCAAATATATGCAAGAATATGTTTGACTGTATACTTCAAAGATGTAGATTACACTAGTGAATCTTCACAAAAGAAAAACATTACTTATTCAAATTTGTGACAAATCTTTATTTTTAGTACATATTGTGTACAGTACTTCCGTTGTTTTTTCCCCTATTTAACTGGGTTTTTTTTTTAAATACAGTTCAACCTAGTCTTTCCTCCAAAACATTGGTTTTTATAACAAAATATTTATGATCTTTATACAATGAAATTTATTTCTTTGAAATGCTCCATTGTTTAATTGATAAAACTAATAACTTCCCTTAAATTCTTTCAAAAACAGGAAATATTTTAAACAATACTTTAAACCTTCTACAAACAATACACATAGCTTTATAACAGTCACAAATGCCTTTATATTTAAAATTAAATAATCTATATTTGTTTCTATGGCAGCAAGGTAATTAATCTTTCATTCAATAAAACCTGTAACTTTGATGATTTTGTGACATTTAGACTCCTCCACTTCACCAAAAGATTATTACAAGTAATCCTGTATTGAAAATTATTTTGTTTCCAAGTTGAGTATTTCAAATCATCCTTGACCTTATCTATTACAAACATTTTAACTATCTCTTTCACAGGAAATTGTCTAACTTCAATGCAACATAATCTCCTTAGCTGTGATGCAACCATTACAAAAGCAATAAAGCTAGAACTGGAATTTGATAATTATTATACCATATGCAATGTAAACCTATATCGCTCAATAGAATATTGTTACCCACACTCTCTGCATGTCACATTTTATGACACAGACACCCTAATCATTTCAAACTCTTGTCCATTCCCCCTTTTCACCGATTTTAATTCTTTTCACATAAAACTACAATCCATCAGCTATAGTCCGCCACCCACGAGACCTTTTTACATGAAGACTTTCGCTCAATCAAATTACAGTATTTCAAGTCAAACAGTATCTTTTTACACAATAAAGGAATCTGCGTTATGATTTGAAATCAATAAATGTCTTCAATAGCATGCCAGGCCTTGGCACAATTAGCAATCTCCAGTATTTCACATTTCGCTAAAAGACAATCAAATTACGTGCCATTCAATAATTTGTCGATCACTTGCATCCACGGCAGGTTTTATTGATGATCTAATCTGAGAGATGTCAATATTGACTTTGAAAGATGCTGTATAAAATATCCCTTATTTGATTATTACCAAATAAATAGATCAATAACTCCACCTTTAGCCTGCTAAATATGTGTAATGGAATTAAATATGTACTGCTTTTAATTTGATAACATTGCAGATAAACACTTTACCTGTTGAATTCTGTAAATGGATATGTCTAGCCTTGGGCATACAAAGATGTTAATTTAAAGTCAGACTGGAACTTAATACAAGCTGTCCAGTTTAAGCTCAAAAGGCATGCAGAGCTTTGGAATGTGAATCGGGCTACCTGGAGTTGACTTAAAAGTGCTGAAACTGAAAGACTGAATTAAATCTAAAGACAGCATTTAGTGATTGTGTGCATGCCCCAGCAAGGTAATATTAAAGATAAGTACATGTATAACCAAGTTCATTAAAAACTTGACACATAGCATTGAAGGTATATTTCTGCATGGCTGAACAAAGATGGAACTGGGAAATATATCTGCAATATAACTTGAGATGTGAAATAGACCTATGGTTAACATTCTGATAATATAACTGTAATTTTATATCAAATACACCTTTAGGGATATCCAATATGATTTTCACCCATATATAATTGTAAGATATATAGTATATCCACCCATATATCTGTAAGATAGTCAGTATATTTGCCCATACATGTATAACTGTAAGATAATAGGTGGTATATTCACCTATATAACTGTAAGATAGTCAGTATATTTGCCCATATAACTGTAAGATCATAGGTGGTATATTCACCCATATAACTGTTAAGATAGTCAGTATATTGACCCACTTAACTGTAAGATAGTATATTACACATTCACTCACATTATTAATTCCAACTCACCAATATAAATGTAAGATATTTAAGGAAGAAATTCAAATCAAACAGACTCGCTTATTAACTTACCTGTAAGAATGATCCATACAATATCTTTCAATAAATAACTCATCTGCACTACAAAGGTTTAGAGCAAAAACTATTTACAAGTTGGAGTACAAATCAATGGAATCTTAGAAAAATAGCATTAAATATAATTGGTATAGGAGAAAATAACAAACAACTAAAAGAACAAACAACAAAAACTAATTTTCCAGCATCTGCAAAAAAATGCAAACAGGGTTAATCTTTTCCAGCGATCACAAGATAAGAAAAAATACCCTAAAGTCAAAAACAGCAAAACACACACACACAGCATCATAACAATCAATGTCTATGAGATTCCTTAGCTACATGTAATTGTGCAGAAAATAGTTTCCTACAATAACTTGTCACAAAATCTTTCTCCTCTTTCACAGATCTAGTTATGAATGCACATACATAAATTTGGCAATGACTTTGGCAATTACTGTAGCAGTTCTTTCATTCTTATCTAAGATGCTGCAATTCTTGTTAGCAGACTTTTTATTTACTTAGACTTTTAGCGTGCTATAAATTATAAGCCTCCCAAATGCAAGACCATTATCATTACATGTACATAATTGTGCCCAATACAATTTTAAAGGCATCATCCAAAGAAGCATAGCAAATTTTCTCCGAATGCAAATGAGCTCGTGATAATATACAATAAAATTTTGTTCCCTGCATTTTTAAAAATGACAAAATCCAAGTTTACGTGCGGAAATTGATCAATAACAGAAACTGAGAAAATGAACAATAAGTCTCAATGCAGGTAGATTTGTAAAACTGTTCTAATATACTCATACACTGTAAATATACCAATGATCAACACAGTTTCCTGCCAGCACCTTTGTCTTTAAGTGCTTCATACTTTGGGGGCTGCCATAGATTTAACCTTATAAACTCAGTTACTCAAAGACTGAATTCTTTCAGGTATTAAAATGTGCTACCTTATGGAATGTCCTACCACCAAAATAAAACTACCACCCGATAAAACAAATAAATCATTGATGATTTACTAATGACCTTCATATTATGGGGATTATACAACATAGATATTTTAATTAAATTTGTAATATAACAATTATGACTAGGCTTAATTACTTCTCATGAAAACATCTTCTCAAATACATTTTTACTGAAACACTTTCTGGAAAGTTACATTTTAATACCACCACAACAAATTTTTTACATATCTCCCCCCACACTCTCATACATTCTCATTGAAATAAAATACATTTGTATATTTTTTAACCTCTTATCAAGATCTGACAATTAATGTTATTATTCATACATACAGGAAGTTATGTTCTTAAACACACTTCCTATATCCTATAATATAAAATGTCACAAGACATGTGGCGCCCCCTACTGCTATTATTTACCACCTCCATAACAAAATAATAAATCATGAAGATGATTCTTTCCACAATATAATACAGTATTATTATATACATCTGTTTTTTTTTAAGGAAATATAAATGGATCAAGATATGCAAAAAAAAAAAACAATAAAAAAGCCATTTGTTTATATTACTTCATACAAATGGCATGTTTATCATAAAAATGATCACAAAAAACATGTATGTTACTTAAAGCCGGCATTTGGTACATAAAAATGTCTAAAATTCCAGGGAAAAAAAACTTGAACAAGTTGAACCTAATGAACAATTTGCATAATTTTGAATGTTCTAAGTGATGCCATAAAAGATTTCTTACAATTTCTTTTTTTCTAATAAAAATATTTGAATATTTCTTGTCAGCTTAAGATCAGAATTATTTGTAAATAAAAGCACTCAATTGAGTTTACTGCTATTCTCATAAATTATCAAATGTATATGTCAAATTAAGTGACAGTTACAAAAGTACCTCTTTTTTGGACTGAATTCAAATGTGAAACATTTTGCTTGAATTTTAGACATACTACTGGTGTAAATTTTGATGTTTCGTCAAAATGGAAAGTTATTACAGACTTTGACAATTGTAGAAAATGTTTTGAGCCTTTTAAAATGTTGGTAACACCTTTTTTTCCATTTTTTTTAAAAGAGAAAATTACTTATAGTAAAAAGTAATAGAAGTCAGCCATACAAAGAATTACAGGAAGGTAACTGTGGTTACTAAGATTTGCAGGGATGTTACTGTAAATCATACAGACATAAGAACAGACACGGCATGAGCTGCCATTATTGTGACATTTTCATACTTTCCATAGGGCCGTTTCCATATGCTCACATTCGTGGTCATCCTGACAACTAATGACACGCCAATACTGTCAACCCAAATTATTCTCTGAGGTCTAACATTGATAACTGTATCAGGCTGTTCTATAAAATGACATTCTATATACAACAAGTAGAGATTTTGATGCTAAAGCATCAAGTCGCCGGATAGAAATATGATTGTATTATCATAAATATAAGTTAATATCAGTTTAATGGTTCGAGTATAAAGAAAAGAGGAACAATAAGTTGAGTAATGTTTATTCATTAACACGTTTTTATTTACATGCCACAATTATATCTTTCTTGCTGAGAGTTTTATGCAAAAAGAAATATCTTATGTTATAATAAAATATCATATTTGAATCAAACTTGCTTAGCAATTTTGTCAAGAAACTGTTATCATTATCAAATAAGCAAGTATTGTTTGGCAATATTTACCCGAGACTCAATAATTTTCGGGAGCTGTTTCGTTTGCTTACATAACTTATAACTTATTATGATTAATGTTAACGATTTTATCGTAAGTATAATTACATGTATAATTATATCAATTAATACTGCTCGATGGCCTAGTGGTAAGTATGACAAAGTTGTAACCTACATGTAGTAGGCGCAAGTTCGAATCTCGGACAAATCCTGTGTGTAGTTTTCATAAATTGATTTTTATTATATCTTTTAACTTTTGAAACATAAGTTTATAAATCTTGTGTTTCATTTCTAGCACTTTTTTATTTCATAATTTTGATAAACGGTCAAGTTTTGCAAAATACAAAAAGTATATTATAAAAGAAAACATAAAAAATCACTTTATCGAACCTACAGTCTTCAATTTGAAACTAACTTTAAATCTAACACCTTGTCATCGAGGCTTGTAAAGCAAGTGATATGATTATGATGATTCTATTTGTAATTCTACTTTATACATATACCGTTGTACGTATGGTTTTCTTCAGCATCCGATAATTACCCGACAAATTATTACCGATCATCGAATATTTGCAAAGTGACTATGAAAATATATATGCTTAATTATTGCATAAAACAATGCAATTCTACTGTAAAAGTGGTGTCTGCATAAACAAATTATTCTTATGCACTATCGAAAAAAATATATCATTTAGCTGAAATCAATATTCCTGTCCGTTACATACGATAAAGTTAATGTTTAAAAAATTGCCCTTCAGTGCGATAAACTATCAACACAAAGATAGTTTATTCGTTTTCTTCGATTCCGACCCCTACCGTCATACCGAGATTTTTCATACAAAATTAATTTGATTTGCACTTTACCATTCACATGTTACCTGTATATCTATCTTATCAGCCATTTAATTGTTACTATTAATAGATTCCATAACAATAACATACAACGTGTACTAGTAGTCACGTGATTCTGGGAGAAACTGTTTATAACAAGATATGTTTGTAAAACATGTATGCCCCCTATCAGCAGCCAATTATTCATGTGATAAGGTAATTATGCATGACTTTTGACCCAGTGATCAAACAATTAATAAAGGTTATCAAGTATCTACTGGTCATGACCTTGACCTTTGACCCCTTGACCCAAAACTCAATAGGGGTCATCTGCTGGTCACCACCAATCATCATACAAAGTTTGAAGTTCCTAGGCCTAAGCGTTTTTTAGTTAATTGATCGGAAACCGTTTTTACCTACAAGGTCAATGTTACATGACCTTTGACCCCTTGACCCTAAAAACAATAGGTCATCTGCTGGTCATGACCAATCACCATACCAAGTTTGAAGTTCCTAGGCCTAAGGGTTCTTAAGTTATTGATCGGAAAGCATTTTTACCTACAAGGTCAATGTGACCTTTCCCTTTGACCCCTTAACCCCAAAATCAGTAGGGGTCATCTGCTGGTCATGACCAATCACCATACCAAGTTTGAAGTTCCTAGGCCTAAGGGTTCTTTAGTTATTGATCGGGAAACTGCTTTTACCTAAGAGGTCAATGTGACCTTGACCTTTGACCCCTTGACCCCAAAATCAATAGGGGTCATCTACTGATCATGACCAATCACCATACCAAGTTTGAAGTTCCTAGGCCTAAGGGTTCTTTAGTTATTGATCCGAAACTGTTTTTACCTAAGAGGTCAATGTGACCTTGACCTTTGACCCCTTGACCCCAAAATCAATAGGGGTCATCTACTGATCATGACCAATCACCATATCAAGTTTGTAGTCCCTAGGCCTAAGGGTTCTTTTGTTATTGATCGGGAAACCGTTTTTACCTACAAGGTCAATGTGACCTTGACCTTTGACCCCTTAACTCCAAAATCAATAGGGGTCATCTACTGATCATGACCAATCACCATATCAAGTTTGAAGTCCCTAGGCCTAAGGGTTCTTTCGTTATTGATCGGAAACCGTTTTAACCTACAAGGTCAATGTGACCTTGACCTTTGACCACTTAAACCCCAAAATCAATAGGGGTCATCTGCTGGTCATAACCAATCACCATACCAAGTTTTGAAGTTCCTAGGCCTAAGGGTTCTTTTGTTATTGATCGGAAACCGTTTTTACCCAAGAGGTCAATGTGACCTTGACCTTTGACCCCTTGACCCCAAAATCGTTAGGGTCATCTACTGATCATGACCAATCACCATACCAAGTTTGAAGTTCCTAGGCCTTAAGGTTCTTTACTTATTGATCGGAAAACCGTTTTTTGCTTACAAGGTCAATGTGACCTTGACCTTTGACCCCAAAATCAATAGGGGTCATCTACTGATCATGACAAATCACCATACCAAGTTTGAAGTTCCTAGGCCTTAAGGTTCTTTAGTTATTGATCGGAAACCGTTTTTGCTTACAAGGTCAATGTGACCTTGACCTTTGACCCCTTGACCCAAAAAATCAATAGGGGTCATCTACTGATCATGACAAATCACCATACCAAGTTTGAAGTTCCTAGGCCTTAAGGTTCTTTAGTTATTGATCGGAAACCGTTTTTGCTTACAAGGTCAATGTGACCTTGACCTTTGACCCCTTGACCCCAAAATCAATAGGGGTCATCTACTTGTCATGACCAATCACCATACCAAGTTTGAAGTTCCTAGGCCTAAGGGTTCTTTAGTTATCACTCGGAAACCATTTGGTCTACGGACCGACGGACCGACGGACCGACGGACCGACAAGTGCAAAGCAATATACCCCCTTTTTTTCAAAAGGGGGCATAATAAATAAGATAAAAAATAGAAAAAGTCTCATAAGATACAAACAACCAGATAATTTAAAAGTGTCATTTCAAATATCATGCATGATTTATTTATCATAAACTAGAAATGTGTCATCATGCCACGGATGCCCCCCGCATGCAGCCAAAATTTCAGATGTTATAATATTTAGTTCCAAATTTGTTTGCACAAATTATTTTTTTCATTTGCAGTTCAAAGCCCTTAAAACTTTTCAATGTTAACACAAACCATTTTCATACAATGTTCAAAGCACTGAAATTATTTAGTCTTAACCTTTTGAAAATAGCATATTTCATATTTGTAGCCAAAATAATGGCTACATACATTTCCACAAAAGTATGAGTGCTGAAACTGAAAGTTCAAAATTTTCCCAACATTCAAGAAAGATAAGTTTGTCCAAAATCATTGAACCACGACCAAATTCAAACTTTCCACAAAAGTATGAGTGCTGAAACTGAAAGTTCAAAATTTTTCCAACATTCAAGAAAGATAAGTTTGTCCAAAATCATTGAACCACGACCAAATTCAAACTTAAACTGCTTATTCCTAAGATGTATCTATATGATTTTCAAAGTGAAAGGGACATAACTCTGCCAAAAAATCATCGAACCATGACCAAATTCCAACTTGACCTGCCCATTCCTTTGACATATCCATATGTCAAATTTGAGTTGAATATGTAACACTGTTGGGTAGATAATGAACAGAAACTGTAAATTTCATATTATTTTCAAAGTAAAAGGGGCATTACTCTGCCAAAAATCATTGAACCATGACCAAATTCGAACTTGGCCTGGGCATTCCAAAAACGTATCCATATGTTTAATTTGAGTTGAATGTGTTGTACTGTTGGGGAGATAATAAATAGAAACTGAAAATTTCATATTATTTTCAAAGTGAAAGGGGCATAACTCTGCCAAAAATCATTGAACCACGACCAAATTTGAACTTGACCTGCGCATTCCTTTGATGTATCCATATGTCAAGTTTGAGTTGAATGTGTTGTACCTTTGGGGAGATAATGAATGGAAACTGAAAATTTCATATTATTTTCAAAGTGAAAGGGGCATAACTCTGCCAAAAATCATCGAACCATGACCAAATTCGAACTTGACCTGTATTTTCTCAAGACATATCCATATGTCAAATTTGAGTTGAATGTGTTGTACCTTTGAGGAGATAATGAACGGAAACTGAAAATTTCATATTATTTTCAAAGTAAAAGGGGCATAACTCTGCCAAAAATCATCGAACCATGACCAAATTCGAACTTGACCTGTATTTTTCTCATGACATATCCATATGACAAGTTTGAGTTGAATGTGTTGTATCGTTGGGGAGATAATGAACGGAAACTGAAAATTTCATATTATTTTAAAGTAAAAGGGGCATAACTCTGCCAAAAATCATCGAACCATGACCAAATTCGAACTTGACCTGTATTTTATCATGACATATCCATATGTCTAATTTGAGTTGAATGTGTGCAACCGTTACTTAGATAATGAACGGAAACTGATGATGACGGAATGACAGAATGACGGAATGACGGAAGGACGGAATGACGGAAGGACGGAATGACGGAAGGACGGAATGACGGAAGGACGGAAGGACGGAACAGGGTAACACTATATGCCCCGGCCATTACATGGCGGGGGCATAAATAGCAACGCTTGACACTTTAAAAAAGTAAAAGCATCCCTAAATTCAATGACTGGTCCATAGGGATACGTCATTAATTCATTTTATTGGCGACGCCGGTGAGCGGCGTCGTCTATTATGGAACGCTTTTTATTTTTGCCTATGGAAGGAGCTGTTATTATTAGCAGTTAATTTCATGTTGTGTAAATTAGTTTTATTTTGATTCGTAAAAATCAAGTAAACAAATGTGTTGTTATATTTGTATTTAATAACTTTATGTAAAAAGCATGTGCATTGTGATATTATTTTCACGAAATTGCGGGTTAAGTTTAACAGCTTGTCCCTTAGTTTTAATGACAATACTAAAACCCGGATTTCGAATATCGTTGTGGTCTAGATTGAGGCCGTATCATTTATACATTCTCAAAATTTTCCTACAAGAAGAAAGTTCACCTGCAATTGAGTATAAGGATAGGTAATGAAACTGTTGTAAACGATTATCCTATTGATTTTATCCTTATTACATTTATCTGTTGCGCAGAATGGTTGTTTTTACAAAGTGTACCAGTATCCGGATGTTGAAAGCTATCCGATTTTCTGCAATTACTGCTGACACATGGCCATCTATTTTTTTATGAATACTTTACCATTAATTTGCATGGCTTTGATAAAATTGAACCTGCAACATTTCCATAATTTTGCTGTTTATCGTGTTCTTTTGGGTTTCAGGTTTTTCTTTATTTTAAGGGGAAGTAACTTATGTTTTTACTAAATTATTTGTTTTTTTTCTGTCTATCTTAGGTATTACTTATAATACTATTTTTGTTGTATATAATTCACCAGTTGTAAGGTCATCAAAAGCATGTTAATGTTAATGTTAGGATTTCATATTTATTTAATATAAACTGGGAATTATTAATGTTATGTGCATGTACATGTATATCTTAGACAGTAGTATATTGATATGTTGAGACTTATAATTTTTCTGCATTTAAAGAGATACAGTTATGTCATTATTATTAAAGGGATGAGACTTTCATTTAAAGTTATAAATGATAAAACATGTATTGATTGAAAATGTCCTTAAACTTGGATCAAGCAATATAATTAATAAAGTCTCAAAAAATCATATTCTGAATAGTTATTCTATTTTTTTTTCTAACATGTGCATAGTTTGAAAAGGACAGCTTCTGTCTTATCTATTTGTAATGAAGAGACACCGGTCTCAACCTCCAGGTCTCCTGAGTCAACGCGACAACAGACTGTACATAGAGTAGATTGTTACTTGCCCTTGAATAAATTTGTGCACTAAATTTATAGTGGGTGATTTGTGCCACATGAAAACCAACATAGTACAAAAAGTAACTGGGCGCCAGATGAAAACATGAAAATACAATCTACCACAAAGTGGTTTGTTTGTTGCATTTTCATGTTTTTGCCCGGTGCCCTTGATGCAAAATACAAATCAGCCTTCATAAAATTTCTTCTTATGTTGGTCACAGGTTAATGAGTTCTGGTCAAGCTCAAAGTTTTTCTCATCCTATGACTGCATATAAGCATGAGTTCAATTTCCTATGCTCTGTAACATAAGAAATTCACGAACACAAATCGATATAGTGGGGAAATATGTTGTGGTTTAGAACTGTTTCATTATAAAGAGAAAATGTGTAGCAGGACGGATAGCTCAGTTGGTCTTCTGAAAGTCATGGGTTTGAGTCATGGTCAGGCAGTTTCAGTCAGGGTTTAGAAGTGGTTTTTCAATTGACACATGTTTGATTCATTTAACAGATTGCATTATTTGAAATGGACAAAGGCAGTATTGCATGATACTTTTAGATCTACAAAGGGCATTTGATACAGTTGAACACACTATCCTGCACATGAAGAAGTTGTTTTTCTTCTTCTTCATGAAACTTTAAGCATCTGCCATATATAATGACATTCTTACATGGTTTAAGTCTTATCTCTGATAGTAGCTGGTTGATGTGGCTGGTACTTATTCTACTACTGCTCTGAGTACCTATGCTGTCCCCCTGATGTTCATTTTAGGTCCTCTTTTATGTCTAATATATGTCAATTACATGTCTTCAACCCTAAGCAATAAGCTTTTATTATAATGCACAGGCACGAGTATCAGACCTTGGATGAAAAAATATGGCCAGATTGATAAAAAAACCTGTGTTCATCTTAAAAGTGTCAACAACCAAAATAAAATGTAAATAATGACCCCCTTTAAAAATATACTTCAAGTTGAAAGTATATTTTAAAGGGGATCATTATTTACATTTTTTGTTTTGGTTTTTATAAACACAGTTTTTTTTTTATCAATCTGGTCATCTGGTCATATTTTTTCTTCCCAGGTCCGATACTCGTGCCAGTGATTATATGCTGATGACTCAGGAATCCTTGTGTCTCATAAATTAAATCTGAAGAAATTCTTTCTTATAACATGAGTCTTATAAGATTGCTTAATTGACTATAAATTGCCTTTGCATCTTGGCAAGACAGAGTCTATTCTTTTTTGGTTTAAGTTTCAACTTAACCTGGCCCTAGCCTCCAGGTCACATGTAATGGTACTGCTATAAAGTACACATCTTTTGTTAAGTATTTAGGTGCAAATCTGGATCAAATTCTTTTGGCGTCGCCCTTTGATGCTTTGCATCAATGCTTTTCTTGTAAATATTGTAATGTTGCTTTTTACGATGTCAGTATTTGAATATTTCATTTCATTTGGCAACATTATTGTATGTTTGAATTTTTGAGATTACTGAAAACAATTGTAGTCTTTAATTGTTCAGTAATTGTTATGCTTTTATTTACAGAAATTAATGCCTTCTCCTACCATAGGTATAATATTAAACTGTTACAAATATAGTCGCCGGTTTCTACCGGCGACTAATAAATCACACCAAAGACTTTAATGAGCCCAAATCTCCAGTATTTCCCCAAAGTCAGGGCAATGATTGCAAATTCCAGTAAAACCGCAATTTAACGCCAATTTTCACTCATAATCAATAACCATAGAGCCATTTTGACAGACTGGATGAAGTTAATATAATCTGTCCAGATTTACCAGGGACAGAAACACAATCTTCTGGTCAGTAAGAAAGTCACGTTTTACTTATCCTGTGAAACAATAATCACAAACATATCAGCAATGGTCCTGCTGAAGAAACACTGCAGAATTTGGTATGTAAAGCAATAAATTTAATTTCTGTTTTTTATGAAAATGGGGTATTTATCACTGCAGGCAATATTAGTCCCATACTCTGCCCAAAGCCCCAAACACCAACCCTGCCACCCACCCACTACAAAAAACAATAGGAACAAACAAAGCTCATCGGGAAATTATATAAAAACATCTAGTGCCTTACAGTTGAATACCTTTAGAAAATTATAACAAAAATGTTTTATGATGCCAATGCTTTATGAGTACATTATAATAAGCACCTTACAATATCCATAAAACAAAAAACTTAACTAGGTTAAGTTTTAAAAAAAAAATTCCAGCAAATATTGTCAGATCAATATTGAACAGTTTCTGTCTCAAGAGATTGGGAAAAACAGTGACACTAATATCATTACTGCAGTGGCTGATCAATTCTTTTAATGAATTTCTAAACACATTTCTCATAGAGCAATCAAAACATCGTACATGTTCTAATCCAATATACTTCATGGGGTTAATGACAACTTCTTGTATCGTAACTTGTTCTCTTTTGATTGGCATTTTACAGTTTAGTATTTAACACATCTGATCACATTCGTGTAACTTATTTTTTTTGAGTCCAGTAAGGTTAAAGGGAAAGACAAGGTTAGAATAAAAACATGATTTCAGAAAAAGAATACTATACATAATAAGTCTGCAAATTTTCTGCCGCTAAATAATAATATTAAACGAATGATAACAAAATTTAAATCCTTAAATCACCGATTTCTACAAATCGGCAAGCGCGGCCATGTTTGTGTATTGGCCGTATAAAAACAGGTGCGCGTGATGTCATTTCCCCACATCTTTAGATTCATGATAAATCTAGTTGAATCGTAAGGAAATGTTAATATAATAAAGTATTGATCAGACAATTTAATTTTCACAGGAGGTGTAGAGGAGATTTTTTATGGTTCAAAATACGTAACAATATCAAAAAAAAATAAAATAATAATAATAAAAGATAAAGAAACGTACGGCTAGCCAAAAGTTCTAGCCGTACGTTAGTCACGAACGACTAGCCAGGACGCACTGTATTGTCTAGCCGTACGGCAGTTTTCAAAATTATATGGAAGTCGAACGTTATAAAATTGTTGATTTTCATGCTTATCATTTGTTGTTTTATTTGTATGAATTATTAAATCATTTTTATTAATTTTAAGCACATGGATCGAATAAAAAATGATCGGAGTGGAATAAATAAATAAAAAGAACATTGAATGAAAAAAAAACAAAAACGGTGAAATGCAAAAATAATTATATAATTTTCAAAACAGTAGATAAATATCGAACATAAAAGCACAGTCAATCAATTAATCAGCCTTAATTAAAACCTATCCAGGGACTGACAATAGAATTTTAGAATGCCTTTCACGGAACATGCAAACTTTCCTTGATACAGAACCGTCGGTAATTGTCACAATTATCAAGAGCCTAACAACAATCATTTTCAGTGTTTGTTGTTGCTTTTTTTTTCATATAAAAGGTGTCGAAAATTAAACTTAATGAAACAAAAAAGGATTATTATCAAAAATTTGTACACTATCTCAATTGGTGTAAATGCAAGCAAAGGCTATTTTTTCTCGAAATCTTGCGATGACAAAGATCGATATATATATAGCGATCAAGGCGATTAATCTCTAAAAAGTTAACATCCAAAGACAATTAATGCTGTTTCTTGGTTAAAATCCTGGCTAAAAGTCATAAAATAACATATGCATTTTCGACTTCCATAAAATTTTGAAAAGTGCCGTAGTTTACGGCTAGCCAATACAGCGTGTCCTTGCTAGTTGTACGTGACTCACGTACGGCTAAAACTTTTGGCTAGCCGTACGGGCCCGTACGCTAGCCACTTCCATTATAAAAACCCAACTAAAACGTGTTCTTAATAGTACATATAATTAATTTTTTGCAGTTTGATTCTGACTTTCAAATTTAAAGGTGTGAACAATTGTTATAATTGATGTACACATTTCAAAAATATAAGCAACTCTTTTGAAAAGTAAATTGTTAACATGTCTGTTAACGTATGATGCTGCGCATCGTAATCGTAGCCTAATATTAACTGCAGGCAAATCATTTTTATTGGCTGCTCAAATATCTAATTTGCATAATTTATTCACACAATTGCTGGTTCTTACTACTTATGTCTAATACTGCGCATTGTCCATTTTAATTGTTCCTAATTTGCACCAAATGCTCCTGTCACACTGTGTACTGACGATTTTTATTGCTCCTTGTATGCTTCTGTGCCGACAGACCTTTTGATCATGCACAATGTTGCCCTGATTGGTTAATCACCCTTGTCAAATATTCTAATGACGAAATAGACATCTATTTTTTACGCTTCATGAAATGAATGACCTTAGGGGGAATTCGGTTCCACACCTGTCAAATTATACTGTAGTAAATTACAGCGGTTCCACACCTGTCAAATTATACTGTAGTAAATTACAGCACGTCATAAAATAGCAACACATTTTTTTCAGTTACCAATAATCATTTTAAATATTAAGTAGATTTATGATTTTTTGTTTTATTGGATTAAATTTACGGTAGTAGAAATGCGTATCTGTCGGGGAAAGGAATTTGGTAAGTAGATAACGTGGAAAAAAACTTTAGGGAACTGGATAAACCCGAGAATATGCGTAATTATAGGGGAATGGGCAACCTGTTGCTGTTGGTACCAGTTTTGACTGGGTGCCTAAATAACTTTACGGACAGTTTTGTTTTCATACGATATTTATAAGTCTGGCTGCCGATTTTCCTGCGCATTTCTCATTTTTGGCGTCAATGGCGGAAAATCGCGTAAAAGTAAATTTATGGTTTATCTTTGAAAATTAAGCAGTCATTGCTTAAATCATGTGGTAGGATCATCAGCAAGCTTGAATATCGAACAAATGATAATTAATGTCGCGGCGTCTTCAATTAATTAATTAAAGCAATTCAGTTCCATATGATGTTTTCATAAATAATATATAATGTATGCAATAAAATTAATAAGTTCTTCATCAAGATATATTTCAGTTGTACCAGCGTTTACACCTATACCGGAAGTGGGTATAACACGTCACAATCTCGGTCTCGTCTGTCTCGCGAGAATGACAGAACGCCAAAATGGCGGCGCCCATGAACTTATATCTCAAGTAAAAAATAGTGTCTTTAAACACGAATTTCTCTCTTATAGGGTTGATGCCAATAGGAAAACTGTCATGGTTCCTCTTTTTAAATGATGAATATTTATATTAGATAGACATCAATCCATCCATTCTTATTCCTTTAAGAACAAGAGCTGTCCGTAAGACAGCGCGCTCGACTTTTTTATTGCTTGCCAATAAAAAAAGTTTTTGCAGTAAAAGGCAATACAAGAATCTCTGTATTTTTAAAGTGAACTAGTTGTTTGATACCCTTGAATATTACAGCAATGTTTATATGACATAATTTATGGTAAAGTGAACAAGTGGATAGGAATGAATTTTTTTAGATTTTTTAAGTTTTTTAGTGCTTGCCTATAATACAAAAACATTGACAGTTAAGGGCCATAATTCAAATAAAATCTTTGACAGAATTACCTTCTCCTGGACATGTTTGGGAATCATGATTGTAAACAAGTATTCCAACTTTCAAATTAATATCTCAAACAGTTCAGTCAAAAAGTGGACTGGTACTAAAAACTTAACCAAGATTCTAAGTCGATAAAAGGCCTTAATTTTTAAAACAAATCCTTGACAGAGTTACCTTCTCTTGCGTACAGATGGGGGTAATGATGTGAAATAGCATTAAAAGTTTCAAAGCAATATCTCAAAGGGTTAAGGCAATAAGTGGATTTTACCCATATTCAATGTATTTTCTAAGTCAAAAAGGGGCATAATTCTGTCAAAAACCTTGACAGAGTTATGTCCTCTTGTCTGTTGATGAAGGTCGTGATGGTAAACAAGTATGGTCAGTTTCAAAGCAATACCTCCAATGGTTTTGAAATAAAGTGAGGTGGTACAAAAAACTTAACCAAGCTCAATACACTTTCTAAGTCAAAAAAGGGCCATAATTCTGTCAAAAACCTTGACAGAGTTATGTACTCTTGTCTGTAGATGGAGGTTATAATGATGGTGAACAAGTATGGTAAGTTTCAAAGCCATACTTGTAATACTTCTGAAATAAAGTGGGGTGGTACAAAAAACTTAACCAAGGTGTGACGCCAACGCCGACGCCGGGGCGAGTAGGATAGCTCCCCTTTTCATAGAAAAGTCGAGCTAAAAAGGGGGCTGACCCTTGGTTTAACTATCAAATCAACAGTACCTCACTTACTAATGCTGAAATAATATTGGATAATGGATATATGATATTGTATGAAGTAGTTCATTTTTGGATTAATAACCAACACCTTGCTGTCACAGTGTCAAGCATGATTATTTTACACATTGGGTTTATTGTGGACATTGTTGTTTTCGAATTCATTTACAACACAATAGCATATTCTTTAGTAATGACTTATGTAACAAAAATATACTTTCTAGCATCAGGAAAATAGACTTGAAGCAAGTCAGGAACTATCTATGACGATGACCCATTATTACAATATATATATATTATTTAACTGGTGATATACATGTATGTCACAATTACCTTTAATGCAAACTGTCATTCCAATAGCTAAAGGCCAATTAGCTTGTGTTCTTTTAGCACTGCTTGAACAGAAAGTGAAATAATTATGTCAATCTTAGGGGAAGATTTCATTAATAAATCCATGTTCAGTGTTCAATCTAGAACAAATTCCCAGGGGGCCCTTCGGGCCCATAAACTTTTCAAAAGGGGGTCATTTGAGAAAAAAGGGGGCCCACACTTAAAAGAACATCAAATTCAAATAAGGTATTGTATCTTTTAAGTTAGTTGTTCATGTACCATATATAGACCAAAAACGGTTGCAAAATTCCAAAATAATCAACTCACTAAAAAAATGACATTATTTTGACCTTTTTTGAGAGTTCTGTTAGCATTGATACAGGCTCAATTTTAAGAACTGATTGGTAAAGAAACGATGACATAATTTTCAAAGAAACATATGAATCTTATTTTAATGTTACCAGGGATATTTGATAATAATGTTCAGTTTTTTAATCAGCGCCCGATATATAAAAGAAAATCATATTTCCCAATTAGCTTTGTTGATGAAGACTATAAACTTCGCTAAAAACATTTACCCTTCTCAATATATCCAAGCGAAAAACAGAGTGTCAACAGGTGCTAAGACAATGTATATTGACATACCGGTACCTTTGATTTTTTGTCAGGGCAGCAGTTCTTACGTCACGCTTAAGATGTCTGTATTTATTAATGATATGCACAATGTTTTAGCGCCGACCAGCCAAAGACCAATCAAAGTTTATTTACTCAATTGTCAGACACTCCCTAGCCAATCATGTTTGATTAGCTCCATCATTAAGACTTTTTTAATTGGATAAAGGCATGATCGTAATAATTTATGCACACTTCTCTATAATTAACTCGCACTTTTCACAAATATATAGTTTTTTTCCACCAGAAAGTTATGACATATTTATTTGTTTTGACCGTGAATAAACTATAACTACACGCAAGTATTGGATTAGCTGTGACGATTTGTTTTGTTTATAAAAACTGTGACTCAAAGGTAAGTAATAGTTACGGTACCAAGAACAAGTCTACATAGTATTTACAGACCCCGGCCGAGAGAGTGTAGCGATCATGGTTTTAAAAGGGTTACCGAGTGCGGTAACTATCTTACCAACATGCTCTTGTTTTTCTATACAAACTTCAGTTTTGAATTCAGTATTTATTAATATTATTCACAAGAAACTTATTTTATGTACTTAATCAGGTTTAAGAAAGCATTCTAATGTCATTTAGGGCATTTTCTATGAGTGCGCCCATCGGGCCCACAGTTGAATTTGTTTTGCGCCGACGGTCTTTTCAGGGGGTCAATGGTGCAATGGCGCGCTCTAGATTGAACACTGCATGATGTTACAGTTATAATTTTCAAGGTTCTAAGAGCAATAATTCAGTTCAAATTCATGCAATAGTTGCAGGTATTTGATAGTGACCTTTAAGTACACTCACAAAGATATTACAAAGTTTCATGTGAGGGTAGAGACTAACCTTTAACCTTATAGAACAGGATGAACACTTTTTATTGCATATAAATGTTCATGTACATATACAATGTAGTCTTGTTAGAAAAAAAATACATTTGTATCACTTATCTATTGCTTTAATAACAGCCTTAACATCATCTGTATATGTATAAAAATCAGAAGTTGTGAAGTTCCATTTGTATTAAAAATGTAAAAAAAATATCACAATCAAAATGCACTTGCAATAAATAATATATCAATAATTGACATGATAATTATTCAACATTTTTTTTCCTTTTGTGCAATAATTAAACATGTGTAATCGTTTCTACAAAAAAGATGACAGCTTTTTTTCCTGATCTATAAAAAAAGGGTAGAAGTCAATTGAGTGTTGGCACTTTGATGATTCAGCAGGGACTACACATATATGCTAACATCAAAGATTGACAGATACTTTTGAAGAGCTGACTAGTCATTTGTCAGAGGTCATCTCTGTGTTTATATTTATTAATGATGGAAACATTATATTTCATTTATTTATGGACGCTTCTTTGAAAGCTAGTGTTTTTGTGTATTTAAAAGGCAATATAATTTCAACAATCAGCGATAAATTTCAGTAACTTACAATTTAATATTTTAACATTTTTAAAACAGGCATGTAAATATCCGCCATTCAGAAATTATAGGAGACAAATGTTGTGTGTGTTATTTTTTATAGATGCAAGTAAATGCATGTCATAAATTGATAAATGGTAACCCGAGAGAGCAAAATATCCCTGCAATATTTCACAGTGATCCACAGTGACAATATCGCCCAGCGCGAATTTCACCCGATCAGGTGATGAGCGGAAAATCATAACTGGCTGCAACAGGGATGTCCCAGTGACAATCCACCCATATCAAAATCGCAGAAATGGGTGGACTTTCGAAAAATTTGTTAAAGCTGTACTGTAAATAAAATATACTTAGTTGGTGAGGATAGTGTCCTTATGAACTTAAGTCAATATCACTAGAATACATTTTCAGCTTCCTGGCATGTTTATAATGCTTGGACTATTTTACTCTTCTTCCAACCTTTACTAACAATTCGATGTGCACTTAATTCCTGCATATAACACTCGCAAGAGGGGTTGGCAGTATCCAAAGATAGATAGATAAGAATAAATTTGATAATTTTCATTTGAAGAACATTGAATTCCCGGATCATAACTTTAATTTGGTTGATAACCTTAACAAATGCCATAAACATAATAGCGCGCTCGAAGAGCGAGATTTACGGTAATGTGAGTACCTGCAAGATAGTGATGGTTTTGAAAACTTTCGTCCGAAGTACCGAATTGACACATCGCAACTTTTTCGAATTACAAGATAACGATAAAAACCGAGGTATTCTGATTGAAAACAGAAGCCTAGACTGGTGTCCTGCACATTTATATGGGAACCATAATAGGACAGGGAACCAGAATAAATGGAAGCAGTGTATAAAATACCGAATGACAATTTTAAAACGGAAAATGTAAAATAAAACTGAACGATTATTTAATTATATACTATTTCACGATAAAAGTAACTCGAGCTCGCTTTGAGGCTTTGCCTTTTTCATATTATTTGACCAAGTCTACATTTATATATGGGTATCTTATATGTGTAAGAAATTGGCTGTAGATATCAAATTTATTTGAGTTTAGACACCCTCTACTAGTCTAGTTCTACAAATCTTCAAAACCGCTCAACGATCACCATTACCCTTTAAAAGGTTCAATATATGCCCTCGTTAACTCACCTTTCGGCCATTTTCTAGTCGTTTCGTCTCTTATGACACACTCTCCTGCAAGTCTGTGTACATCACTACATGTTTATAAAAAATTAAACTTTGCACAAACTGTCAAAATCCGCCATCTTGATTCTGCCGCTGTTGTCAGGTCCGCAACAGAGCCGAATATATCACTTATTGTAAGTTGGAACCATGCAATATCCACAATTCATGCATATGACTTGATCTGCGGTGTTTTTTAAACTTTAATTGCTTCAAATTAATTAAGAAAACAATGTTAATTAGCCGGAAACAGGTGCTACGCGCATGTCAAAACTCATTTCCGTCGGTGTGATGGTACAGTTCTACTCGTCAATTTTGATACAAATATGTCTTTCTGAGAAAGTTGTTTTTATTATTCTGACGCTGTAAGAAACCATAAATCGGTACAGATATAACAGAATGGAGAGAGGTATAAAGAAATACGTTCATAATAAATGATAAATGCATGCCTAAAGATGATACTGAGTATGCCAGGTTGTGTTCTTTTCTTCATGTCATTGTCTTGATAGATTTAATAGTCTATTTATTATAATATTGTTGTGACAATGATGGAAAGACATTTAAAATAATAAAATACATTTATTTATTAAATATATCATAGATCAATTTGTGTGATAAAACTTTTTTGTTTCATTAATTTTGTTTTGTTTACTGAATAGGTCAGTCAACCAAAAACACAAATTTATAGAACAAATATAAACTTTGTGTTATTTTATGCATGGGCAGTATCTATCTTTTATCTAGAAGGATATTTCTGACCAAGAATTTGTTCTGTGTACAGATAACTTTTCACATTCACTCTGGGCTGTATGCCATCCATTTAGTCAAAATATATTGATGTGCAAAAGCTTGATTCTGAGAGAGGCGAGATATTGCCCAGACACGAAAATAGCACAATATCTCGTCGCGCAGTACAATTAGTTGGACTAGCCATCCATTCTGATGTCCCTTGTTGGATCTCGAATGTCAGAGGATGAGAAAAATTTGTCTTTACAAGGAATCAAAACTTTGCAATACAATTTCACAGCTACATGTATATCCACTGAGCTATTGTATCAAGCCGATTAAACATTTTCTCCCTATAAATCATTGTAAATTTAAAATTTTTTTTCAACCCGCACGGTAATTTTTGCTTTTGATTCATTTTTTTCTATAATGGTGAATTT